>NW_011889597.1:408657-421779 GCF_000151845.1 Pteropus vampyrus | reverse complement strand
AAAGAAGTGCCAGGAGTTTGCTTCCTCACAGTGAAGGGGAACTGGAATCAGGTAGGACCTTGACAGTCAGAAATATTGTTTGATCCAAATGATTCAGATGCCCTCCAGGGGATGGTCCTGTGTTCCTGTTGCCCCTCTGGAGACTGTTAATATAGAACCTGAAGTGGGGCTTTGTGTTAGGAGCTTTGGTCTCTTGCTCTTGGCTCAGCCTGCCTTTAGTCCTCCTGTGGGATGAAATGTTGGAGTGAAATTTAGTATCTTTTGTAGAGGGTTCATATCATCTGAATGTTTGATTAATTAATTGCTCAGAAATATTTCCAATACTACCTCAGATTTTGTTTCTTCGGTTTGGTAAGTAGCCTTCAAACAAAGGCCAAGATACTTTATCCAACTATTTTGCTCTTTGACTGCTTATAGATAGGGGCAGAACAGCATCTAGGCCAGAGTAGGCCAGAGTCACTCAAAGTATGGTCCTCGGACCCCCTGCATCAGAAGAACCTAGAGGGTTTGTAGCAACCACACATTCCTGGGCCCCACAGGAGACCTCTGGCTCAAAATCTTTGGGGGTGATGTTCTGAGGTGCTTCGGTAGAGACTAAAGTTGGAGAACCATAGATCTATCTGGCAGCTTCTCTTAAGTATAACGACTTTTTATTTCAGCCTGAGTAGGGTATAAATTGGGCGTACAGTAAAGCTTCTGAGTTGAACTCCTCTGCTCTCATTCCAGACCCCTTGGAGTCAGTTGTTGGTAGAGTAGCTGTCTCGTAATAGGACTGATATTTAAGTACTATCTACCATTGTGTGTACTATGGGATAGTCCCATTTTAGAGGCTACAGTGGGTCTTTTCTGAGCAAGGTTTCCCAACCTGTCTGCTCATGAGATCTCCTGGGAAGCTCATCAACACACTGATTCCCATACCCTTCTGCAGGGCTCTGATTCAGTTGGTCAGAGGTGGGACTAGGGCATCTGTGTCTTAACCACCTTCTCAGGGAGTCTAATGCTGCTGGTCTGGAGATGGTGTTTGGCTGTAAAGAACTGTTGACCAAGAGGAAGTAACATTCACAGGGGCAGGGGAAGCAGGCTGCCAGGACCAGCTGGCCATGTGATTTGGTGCTATCCTAGTGTGGTTTGAAGAATCTTTTAAAATTGTGCCAAGAGTCTACTGCCTGAACCCTTAATGTCTCTTCTCGACCTTCTTGGGGAGAGGGGAGGGATGCCTGAAGTTGATTTCGATATAGAACTGTCTTTGGGAAAATAGATATTTCTAGGAAAGGTGGCTATAAAAACTAGTCAACTTCTTGTTTGTATATACTTGTTCAGGTGGATAGAGATCAGAGAAATGTAAAACAAGTAGGTGTTATAAATCACTGTCAGGTGGAGTCAAGCAATGAACTTCTGAAATAGTTTTAATATAGTTATGAAATGATAATGCAAGTGAATGAAAAAATAGAATTTGATTTGCAAAGGTCATTTTACCCACACCGGAAACAACACTAGTGACCATTTTTACAATACTAATGTAATCATTGATTCTTCAAAAATGTCAGCGCTATGAAAGATATGAAAAGGCAAGGGGACGGGGCTGTCCTAGATTACGGAAAACCTGATCATTTAAATGGATTTATGATCCTCGATTGGATCCTAAATTGCAAAAATAAAAAGGTCATTTTTAGGGCAATTGGGAAAATGTAAGTATAGACTGTATATTAGATAACAGTATTGTGCAACTGTGAAATTCCTTGAGTGTGATATGGTATTATGGTTATACAGCTAATGTCCTTATTCGTAGGAGATAAAAGCTGAAGTGTTTTTTAATACAGTGACATGATGGTGCAACTTAATTTTCTAACAGTTCAGCAATGAAGTGTCTGTGTGTGGAGAAAGAAGAGAAGCAAATGTAACAAAATGTTAACAACTGGTGAATCTAGGTGAAGAGCATATGGGTATTCATTGTGCTGACCTTCTAACCTTCTAAGTTTTCAAAAAAAAAAAAAGTTATGGCTGTTTCTTGAGTGTCCATTGACTAGTGTATGTTTCATGGCACCTTCTGCACCTCTGGCCTTTTTATGGTGGCTCTAATATGACAGCTCTGGTTTGCACCTGCAGATCACTTCCGGCATTTCACAGCAGCAGCAGAATGACTATACTCCTAAAAGTATAATACTTAGTTTTCTGTCTCCCAGATTTTCTATGATATGATTGTACTACCTACTTAAATAATAGCTAAAACAAATCTACCTTAAATTCTTTTTGTAACATAGAAGGGACTCATAATAAATTATCTGAATAATAGGGAAATAATAAAAAGTATGTGCTAACAGATGCAAGATAGGAGACCATGGCCATGGGCCTGAGTGGTGAGAACAATACGTGCAGTATTCAGTAAAGCCCTGTGAGTTAGGCACTGTGTTATACCAGCTTTACAGTTGCAGAAAGCAAGATAGTATGGACAGGTGAAATAGCATGTTCAAGATCACACATCTAATAGGTGCAAAGGCAAGATTTGAGCCCAGGCATTGTAACTCTTAATGCCACTCTCTTAACCATGATTCCATGTTGCCTGTAGCTCAGCTGATGTCAGGGCTGCTGGATGTCTCAGGCTGGACACTGAGATTTCAGAATCATCCATGTGGGTGATTACACTTGCTCACACGGCCTCTGAGCTCCATGATGCCTCGCTCGGGCATTCTGGAACATTTGGAAAATAGAGGAGGGCAAAAACCATTCATAATATTACCAAAATTCTCTTAAATCTATTCTTCCACCCATTAACTTTTTATTCATGAAAATATGTATATAAAAGGTACAGTTTAATGAGTTTTCACAAACTGAACATACCCATATAACCAGAACCCAAATCAAGAAACAGACTAATTCTCCAAAAACCTCCCTTATGCCTCTTTTTAATCACCATCCCTCCCCTTTTCCCCCTTTTTTACTGCCTAATACAGGTCCTTAGCACCATGTGCCTGAACTTGTTGATAATAAGCTAAGTAGCACTCATTTCCACTCCACTCCTCTCTGATGTACTGTCTTCCTGCATGTGACTGCCAGATCATGGGGGCAGCATAGTATGTTGGTTAAGAGCATAGCCCCTGGACCCAGACTGCCTACATTCTTAGCTCTGCCAGTTAATTGCCTCCTGACCTTGGGCAGTATAACCCATTTACTCATCTATAAAGCAGGGATAATAACAGTAACTACACATGAAGTTATTGAGAGGATGAAATGAGTAATACCTGCAAAGCATTTAGAACAGTGCTTGATATGTATCAAGAACTATATAATATTATCTGCAATTATTCTTCTTCTTCAGTCTTTAAAAACTATATGGATTGAGAAGGTGAGTACCTTGATCTTTTTTTTAGTGACAGTAAAGACCCGACCTAACAGCAAAACCTTGTTAGGAAGGAAATGCCTTGTTTGTTTCTGAATCAGATGCCTGCCTCAACTGATATGATGACATTTGCCACCATTAACTTTCTCTCACACAGAAAATCAATAATAGTGATATAAGTAAAATTGCATTGTTTGTTCGTCACATTATACATCCAAAAAACAAATTCAGTTCAACTGTGGCTCCTTTTATTTATGTAGTTGACAGTGCCTGTAAAGCCTTATACAAATCAAATTCTATTCTAAATGCAATAGAGACCAAGCAGTTTAGTGGGCCTTTGTAGTAAATCTTTTTATAAGGTGGAGAATCTTTTTATAATGTAAATAACTGCCCTTTATTGTAACTGTTTTGTAAGACTGGGCTTAGGCCTTTCAGGTTTTCTCAGAGCAGGGCACACTCCTGATGCTGCAGACAACCTCCCTTGTGATGTGTAGGCATTGCTCTGCCCAAGTGGTTACACCCTACAGGGGTTACACAGGTGCTATTATACAGAACATGTATTTTATGTTTGATGTCTTTATAGACATACCTACATGTGTAACTAGCAGCGTAGTTGTATTTGATGATGTTGCCTCTCCCATGCTGTTCACCTTCAACTCAGTGACTATATGTGGAGCACCACGCCAATTCGCGTATGAGAACATGCAGCTGAGCAGTGTCATCTAGTAAATGGAATGCTTAGACTTGCTCTTCCAGAGCTAAGTGACATCTACAGCTATACCATACAGGCTTCGAAATGGCATCAGAGCAGTGGTAGGCAAGGAAAAGAGGATGACAAGACTCTGGGGAGTGTAGTGAGGGGTGGCGATGCCCATGCCCGGCCGCAGGGATATGTGAGGCTGCCTCTGAGGTCTGCTCTGAGCAGTGACTCGGAAGGGTCCTGTAACCTAACCCCGACTTGCCAGAAGTTGGTTGCCTTTTGGTCAGTTTACTCAGAGGTGGAAAGCTGAGCTATAGAGAAAAGGAAGTAGAAATGAGAGAGACCTGGGAAAGAAGACTATCTAGAGAAGGTGAAGGATTCAAGATGTGGGAGTAGGGCACCTTAGTGTTTATTTTGGTTGGGGAGCTTCTAGTTATAAGAAAATGACAGAAACCTAACTCAAACTACCTTAAACAATAACACACTTGATTGGCTCAGGTAACTGAGATGTCCAGGGTTTCAGGCATGGCTCGATTCATATTTCAAACAGTGTCCTCAGGGTTCTGACTCATGTGTTGGTCTTGTACTGCAGACTGACTCTCCCCATGTGCTAAGAAAGATGAACACCCCCAGTCAGAGTTTCTGATTCTCTCAGTTTGCAGCCCCAGCAGGCAAAAGGCTTTTCTTCCCCAACATTCCTATGGTAGTCCTGGGGAGGAGCTCAGGTTAGTTCTGCCTGGGTCATGTGACCACCCTGGTTGATGGTGGTGGTCCAGGATGGAGCACCAGGATTTATGTTTAAAGTTCTCCCTGCTCCTCACTTCCAACCACATGGAATAGAAGAGAAGGCCTCTAAAGCAATAGGTAAATACTGGCTGAAAAAGAATAGGTCTCTCTGGTTCTGGGTAGGCAAAATCAGTTCCTCTCATAGGACCGTAGGAGCATCTATTACCTCAGTAATCGTGTGCAGTTATGCTTGGGAGTTTAATCGTGATGGAGCGATCACCTTTTGTTCTGTCTTGTATCTGTTGGGATGGTTTTGACTACACGTAACAGAACACTTTGACTAAAATGTCCTAACAGTAAGGGCACTTATCTTACATAGCAAGTCATCTGGAGGTGAAGCAGTTCCAGGGTTGGTTGTCATATGTTCAACAATATTGTTAAGGACCTGAGTTCTTTCTAACTTCCTGCTCTGCCTTCCTCAGTACTTTGGCTTGCCTTTTTAGGCTAGTTCCCTCATATTCCAAAGATGACTGCCATAATCCCTAGCATCCAGCAGTCACATTTGACAGAGTCTACCAGCAGTAAAAGAGACCCTTCTGTCCTTTGTCTATTTTAAAGGCCAATCAAAACTTCCACAGAACTGCCCTCATTGATCTCCCTTTGCATCTCGTTGGCTAGAATTATATCAGGAAAGTGAGGCAGTCTCTTTGGTTTACGAATCAGTATCCACCTTCCACGGCTGAGGATGGGCTCTGGTTCCCTGAAAGTCATGGTCAAGGAAAGGCAGAGGAAGAAAACTGGGGTCGTGTTAATAAGGAGGGGAATGACCACCAGGTGGGCAAAGCATTATCCGCCCTCCTACCCAAGAAGCCCTAGCCCTGCCTGGAGTCAGGAACCTCGCATATTGATCAGGACACTGGGTTAGTACAAAAGTGTCGTGTAGAAAGGGAAGGGGTTGCTGTCATTGTTTCACCTGCTATAGCAAATTTAGAACCAGAACCAGGCTCCTGAATCATTCTGAACAAGTTGTGCAGTAAATACATCAGTAGACACTTCACCAGTAGACACTTCTTTCCTTCCTACCTTGCAGCCAGTTTCTCTTACTTTCTCATTCTCTTATAATTTTACCATCAGCTTATTGTTTCTTCTCAGATTGCCAGTGACTGCTCCCCTGCCCCCTACCCCTCTGGGTTTCATTAGAAAGAAACCATTCCCCAACTCAGCAGGGCTCGATTTCTCAGCTGCACTTTAGAATTCTACTGGAGAGGCTGTCTGCTCTCAGTTCTGCCATTGGTAGGCTTTAACCACAAATTCCAAGGCAATTTCACTTGAGTTTTAGGAGAGACGTGGCCCCCCAACCTTGTAACGGACACTGTGGAAATTCAAGTACCTTCACTAGCTGTTGTGTAATGGCAGCCTCATGACAAGTGCTGAGTCGGCTTAATTTGTGATTCGGGTCCAAGAAGGACGACGGGGCGACACTGTGTTAGCATCCTGAGCCATCAGAGCTTAAAGCTGATTGGACTCTGTGGTATTGGCAGACTAATACCAACAGAGATTTTTTGTTTTACATTTTCTTTCCTTTTCCCATTTCTGAAAGAAATTCTTGCTCATTATAAAAATTGAAACGTAGAAGTATATGACACAGAAAGCAAAAATCCTTCATTATTCATTCCCCCCACTGGGAAATGGTTGGCATTCCTATTTCCAGATTTTCTTTTCAATGCATGTATCTGTGGAATTATTTTATAAAAATGGACCATGCTTTTCAGATTGTTTTTCAACTAGCTTTTTTTACTTAATATCTTTTGGACGTCTTCCCATGTCAATATGTTCTTTCTAACTGTACACTTTTTTATTATCTAGGTATACAATACTTTGTTTAACCAGTCTCCTGTTGTTGGGCGTTTGGGCGACTTCCAGTTTTTTCCTGCCACAAACCTGCAGTGAGCATCTTCAGTGAGCATCTTTGTATATGTGTGTTTTTGCATTCTTGCCTAAGCATTTCCATGGGAAAGATTCTTAGAAGTAGGATTGCTGGGTTAAGGGAAATTAACATTTTACATGTTAATAGCTACTGTGGATGATTATATTATTATAATAATACTGTTGTGATCATCCAGTAAACACAACATAATGATTTTTATGTAAAATTATTAGCACCAAAGTACTCTCCTGGGTCCTTGAGAATTGGTTCCCTTTCTTAGGTTACTTGGCTTGAGATCATTAATTCGTGTTAAATGCATACATTTGGGGTTAGGAAGGACAGGAAGCCCTTATATAGTATCTCATGCAGATTAGAATTAGCACAGGAACCCATCCATCAGGTCTCCTGTCTATGATGTTGGAAGTGGCAAGGGACACAGCCTGTGTGTGCCTCAAGTCAGAGAGACTTTTCCAGATATTGATAGCAGGTCAAATTTTCTGTAAAGAATCTCAGTGAATTGTGGCGTTTTCTTGAGTTTGGCCTTCTCCTGCTTTTCATAAGGTGAAATTACACACACAGTTCAGTCTTTTTCTGTTGAGGTCTTTTTTTTCTTTCTTTTCTTTTTCACTTACTTTTTAATAGTTAAAAGTAAGTAAATTTTGCTTACTTTTTTATAGTTAAAAGTAAGTAAACCAATCAGTCGTTATTGAGCAACAAGCTTTCTTGGGCACTTACATTTTCTTAGTTTACCTCTGCAGTAGATGGCCTGATGAGGAAGATACTGATGCTGATGCTTTTCAGATAAGGAAATGGGCTCAGAGAGATTATAGGCCTTGCAGAATTTCCTGAGGCTGCTGAGTGGCAGGAGTGAGCCTCTGGGGATGCCCTAAGCAGCGCTGGTTTGCATGCTATAGCCTCTGAGCCTCTAAGGATCCATTTTAAATGAAGAGAGGACTTGGGGGAAAGGAGCTCTTTTCATCGGTTATATTTTTTATTTAAGTGCCTGCTACATGCCAAGGACTCTTGTCAGAGAGGATCCCTGCCTGTAGGCAGTGGAGAGAGACACTGAAAACACAGGTGAATAAATATTTGATTCCATAAGATTGCTGAAAGGGAAAGATCAGGATGCTCCAAGACTAAGGTGGTGGACTCATTTTAGATTTTAAAGTCAGGCAAGGACAAGACTGACGGCAGAGAATGAGAAGAATTTTTTTGGCAGAGGGCACAGCATGAGGAGGGAAAAAGCTTGAGGAATATGAAGATCTGGAAGAAGGCTCATGTGGCTGGAGGGAGGTGAGGGAGAGGAAAGGGCTCAGGGAAAGCTGGAGGCCTAGCAGACATGGGAAAGTGCTGGGCCTTGCGCTTGTACTCAAAGTTGTGATGAAGAGTCTGGATTTGATTCTGAAGGCAGTGGATAGCTATGAAAGCATTTTAAGGAAGAAACCGAAATGACCAGTTTAGGGATAGCTATGAAAGCATTTTAAGGAAGAAACCGAAATGACCTCCTTTTTAAAAAATTAAGATGTACTTGGATTAGAGGAGTCAGGGACTTTCTGTTTGCATTTTGAGAGTGACTTGCTCCTAGAAGGCGCTGGGGCTGTTGCAGCACTTTGAGCATAGTCCTCAGAATCATGGATTCTTCTCAGTGCTGCCATTCGAATCCTTGGGGCCTTGACTCGGTATGATCCTGGCCTTAGCCTGCCTCCCCTGAGGCACTCCAGTCTAAGGAGGGGACCCCTCTTCTCCCTCAAGGGTGTCAGCCTCCACATACCTGTGCCCAATAGCACACCACAGGGCTCTCTTTCCAGATCCAGGAGGTAGAATGGGTTTTGCTTCCTTATCCCTATTCTGCAGATAAGTGAAGGAAGTCAGGAAGATTGAGTAAAGAGCTTAGAGCATGTCCCAAGATGTGAGTTATGGCTAGGCTGCAGTTCAGCTTCTCAACAGTTTACCTGGCTTTCTTCTCTAGATGTCCCAAGTGTACATGATCTTAATATCTGTGCCTCAAGTAAAGTTTTCTGAAAGGAGACACTCCATCATTCCAATGAGAGCTGTCGAGTTCTCTCGTTTCCTGGTTTGGATAAGCTGCCCATTGCTCCAGTCAGCTAACTGAAGCCAAATGGAGCTGCCTGGTAATATTAATATCATTTTTCTTCTCATACTCTTTTTGATTTTCCTGACATTTTCTTTCCCTCAGCCTGATTTATCTTCTTTTCTGGTTGCTATGGATCTGTAAAATATTTTCGTTTTCATGTTAGTAATACTGACCACAACTATAAAGCAAAGCAATTCCTGATTTCTCTGCACTCTCCCAAGATTTTAGATTGATAGTTGAAAGATTCTGTTTCTACTCCACTGAAGAAAAGCAGGTCAACCTCAGAAATGAGCTTATGCCCTAAAATTTAAGTGGTTTACATATAAACTATATTCTAGACAATATCTAAGTCTGGGTGTTTTTAGGGAAGATGTCAACCCTAAGAGCGGAGGTTGGAAAAGTACAGCCTGCGGGCCAAATCCTGATGGCCACCTGTTTTTGTAAATAAAATTTAGTTGGAAGACAGCCATGCCCATTACATATATTATCTGTGGCTTCTTTTGTATTACAACAGCAGAGTTGAGTAGTTATACAAACTATATAACCCTCAAAGCCTAAATTATTTAATATCTAGCCTTTTACTGAAAAAAATCTGCCAACACCTGATTTAAAGAGTGTTTTACACTTCTGTATAATGACCCAAGTAGAGAGGTGACCATCTTTAAATCTCTGTGAGATATCCAGAGACCTTGGAAATTGCCTTAGCTGGGGGCCTGTCCCCTGGCTTCTTATAGAGGGCTCATAGTGCCTATAACTTTGTTGAAGAAGGGGTGAATGCATCTCCTGCTGAGCTGCTGCATGATTTGAAGCGAATTCCTTTAGCTTCCTTGGGTCTGTATCTTGGAGAACTACATGAAATGCTTTAAGCTTCTTAATAGAAAGGGGTTAATCTGTACAGGCATTAAACTAGGATAATTCACCCTCAGACTAGTTTGCTCATCTGCGGCCTCCCGTGGAGTTGTAATTGGTTAACCTTTCACTGGCTCCTTTGTCTCTAGCACCTGCATTTCAGGGATACTCTCCCAAGGGGTGGTGAGGGCCTCTGGCAAGCCTGGCAGAGCTGCTGGAAAGTTAGGAGTAGACTTAGCACCTCTGCAGGAGGTAAAGCCCTGAAATGGTAACCTGGAATGGCTCAAGGTAGAATGTTCAGTGAAGAGGGCTAGAGAACAGGGTGGAGGAGAGCAAATCCTAGTTCTGCCATGGATGACCTGTGGGCCCTGAGGTCAAAACTGACCCAAGGTTACTTTAGCTGTGAAATGGGGTAGTAATATCTAGTAATATATTTAATGCTCCTAGTGCAGTACCTGGCATAATACATGAAAACAATTAATATTATTTATGTTGTCATTTAAGAAGCATATTGCAGAAAAAAAAATTTTTTTAAAGAAAAAAAAGAAGCATATTACAACACTGGATGAAGTTGGGTCCTACTCCTGTTAACAATATCTACATGTCCACGTAGACAGTTGGGAGAGATACATGATGCTAGTCACAGAGGGTGCTGGGGTTATGAATTATTGTCGTTTTCCTGTCATTTAAAATATTTCTATACAAAGCATGGGTTTTATTATCAGAAAAGAAAAACCAAAAGGATAATCATGACTGAATTTTTCAGAGAACTTCCCAGAGGACAGGACAGTGAGCCCCGAGAAGCAGCCCCAGGCCATTACCACAGGACAAGTCACCACCTCAGGGTATGCCCTCTGGTGCAGTTATTAGAACAGCTTCAAATACCATGCAATGATCTGTCTGCGAGGGATCTTGCTTTCTTGCTCTCTTTATAGCTCTCAGTGGGAAATAAATGGCTCCCCTAAGTGAGACAGGCTCTGCTCTAGCTCCCCTGGCAGTGGGGCTCTTCACAGATCCCCTTCTCTGGGAATATATCGGTTGAAACTAGAACCAGGGAAGGAAGGGGCAAAGGAACTTGGTGCTTTTAAAGAGGGATTGCAGCAAGCCCAGGTGTTGGGAGGTTATTTTGCTGGCGTGTTGCAGGGGACCTCCAAAGCAGCAGTGGGGTGGCCTTCCTCAGCTTTGTCCTGCTTGGCCCAGTGGAAGCTGCACACTGGAACACTGCACCGGGGTAGGGAGGCTTCTCTGGCTCAGGCTGCAGCCCAGCGTCCTAGCTTTCCTGAGTCACTGGCTTAGCTCTGGCAGTCGCTCTTTGGGTTTGAAGATTTAGGGAGAACAGGGCACTTATGAACTTTCTAGACCAGCTGGACTCGTCTGCGTCCCCCACCCGTATTGTCCAGCATGGTGACCGGAACACAGGAAGCCTTTGTCCTTTGCTTCTCTTTACTGGGCCACTCAGATCACACATGCATTGTGTTCTGTCCTGGCTGATGCACTTTTGTTCTCCCAAACAAAAATAACTATTATTTTTCCATTTAAAAAAATGCTTAAAAAAATCTAAGCTATGTTGAAAACATGAAGAAAGCAAAATCAGAACAATGGGAAGAGTAGGATTGGATTTTTACTTTGAAAAAATATTAATTTGATTATATATGCTTAGGAAAAAATCTTGAAGAATGCATGTAAACATTAGCAGTGGTTATATCTGAGAAATGGGACTGACGGGGGAAAATTTTATTTTTTTACTTTATACGCTTGTCTGTTGTTTGAATTTCTTATAAAAGTCTTTATTACTTTGTAATTTAAATAAATATGTAACTGAAAATGAAAAGTAAACTATCCAAATCCTAGCCCCTGAGACAAGTATTCTTAACATTTGGTTATCACCTTTCTAGACATGTCTCTATGCATAAAATAATTAGACAATTTACTAACTTGGCATTATACATATTAGCGTGGTTTCTTCACCCAGCATCACATCATCAAGTCTTTCTATCTAGAGATCAGTAGCAGTGTTTGTAATGGTTGTAAGATGTTGCATTATATGATGGTGGAAGGAAAATGCACTGTTTCCCTCTACTGCTTTACTCTTATGTGACCAGATGTGTGGATTTTCCCACACCAAACAACTCTCCAGTTCTCTGTAGGCACCAATTGGGTGTCCTACAATTCAATTCAGTTCTGATACTATCAACTTGGAGATAATGTCAGATCCCACAAATAAGGGCTCAGTCCCACAAGACTAACCCCCATTCCCTCTTCAGACACCAGTCACAAGTCTCAGGTTGTCCCTTGTACTTCTGACCAACCAGCTATAAATTGGGGTTCCCATGACCTTCCTCAAGTTTGATAATTTGCTAGAACAGCTCACAGAACTCAGGAAATCAGTTTACTTACTAGCTTAGTGGCTTATTATAAAAGAGTACAGTCAGGAACAATCAGATAGAAGAGATGCATAGGGCAAGGCATGTGGGAGGGGGTTCGGAGCTTCCCTGCCTTCTGTAGGCGTGTTGCCCTCCCAGCACCACCATGTGTTCACCAGCCCGGAAGCTGTCCAAACCCCATAGTTAGGGATCTTTATGGAGGCCGCATCTCTTAGGTGTGAGTGTTATCTCAGTCTCCATCCCCTCTCCCCTCCATAGAGGATGGGGGGTGAGGCTAAACATTTCCAGCTTCTAATCATGGCTTGCTCTTTCTGGTGACCATCATCCATCCTGAAGCTGTCCAGGAATCCACCAGGAGTTGCCTTGAAATACTTTCCTTTCAGCCAGGAAATTCTAGGGGACTTAGATTTAGGAGCTCTATGTCAGGAACCAGGGTCAAAGACGAAGAACAAAAGAAGCTTTTAGCATTTTTATTGCTTAGGAAATTACAAAGGTTTTTGAAGTTCTGGCCAGGAGCTGGGGTTAAAGACCAAAATATATATCTCTTATTATTTCTTATTTCTTATTATTGTGATATAATAAGATATCACAGATAGTAAGATAATAGACCCCTCCAGTATAAACAAACCCTTGTTGATGAACTTTCAGGTAGTTTCCAGTTTTCTCCACTTTAAACAGTACCCTTAAGGAACATCCATGTATGTACATCTTGGCAGCCATCAGTTATGTTCAGTTATCAGAATAAATTTCTAAAGTGGAACTGTGGGTCACAAGGTCTGTACATCTTGCAATTTGGTGTGTGCCCTGTTGTCCTCAATGAAGGGGATTCCATGAGGCTGGATGGCCCCTGGCCATTAATGCCACAGCGCCCTCAGCTGTATTGTGGCCAGTTGTCATCGCAGGCACTAAGGAAGCACTGTGTAGCCTTTGAAATCCACAAAATGAGTCACAAGAGTCTTTCAGCTTTTGGTAACTTAAAGGCTGGCTTTATTCTAGTGTTAAGAAAGTTCTTTGAGGCTGGAGGCCTAACTTCGTGGCTCTGAGAAAGCCCAGCTGAATGCACTTCCAAGTCCATTCTCACCACTCAGTCCTTACTCCATCCCT
>NW_011889597.1:397394-408607 GCF_000151845.1 Pteropus vampyrus | reverse complement strand
AATTTTATTTTTTTACTTTATACGCTTGTCTGTTGTTTGAATTTCTTATAAAAGTCTTTATTACTTTGTAATTTAAATAAATATGTAACTGAAAATGAAAAGTAAACTATCCAAATCCTAGCCCCTGAGACAAGTATTCTTAACATTTGGTTATCACCTTTCTAGACATGTCTCTATGCATAAAATAATTAGACAATTTACTAACTTGGCATTATACATATTAGCGTGGTTTCTTCACCCAGCATCACATCATCAAGTCTTTCTATCTAGAGATCAGTAGCAGTGTTTGTAATGGTTGTAAGATGTTGCATTATATGATGGTGGAAGGAAAATGCACTGTTTCCCTCTACTGCTTTACTCTTATGTGACCAGATGTGTGGATTTTCCCACACCAAACAACTCTCCAGTTCTCTGTAGGCACCAATTGGGTGTCCTACAATTCAATTCAGTTCTGATACTATCAACTTGGAGATAATGTCAGATCCCACAAATAAGGGCTCAGTCCCACAAGACTAACCCCCATTCCCTCTTCAGACACCAGTCACAAGTCTCAGGTTGTCCCTTGTACTTCTGACCAACCAGCTATAAATTGGGGTTCCCATGACCTTCCTCAAGTTTGATAATTTGCTAGAACAGCTCACAGAACTCAGGAAATCAGTTTACTTACTAGCTTAGTGGCTTATTATAAAAGAGTACAGTCAGGAACAATCAGATAGAAGAGATGCATAGGGCAAGGCATGTGGGAGGGGGTTCGGAGCTTCCCTGCCTTCTGTAGGCGTGTTGCCCTCCCAGCACCACCATGTGTTCACCAGCCCGGAAGCTGTCCAAACCCCATAGTTAGGGATCTTTATGGAGGCCGCATCTCTTAGGTGTGAGTGTTATCTCAGTCTCCATCCCCTCTCCCCTCCATAGAGGATGGGGGGTGAGGCTAAACATTTCCAGCTTCTAATCATGGCTTGCTCTTTCTGGTGACCATCATCCATCCTGAAGCTGTCCAGGAATCCACCAGGAGTTGCCTTGAAATACTTTCCTTTCAGCCAGGAAATTCTAGGGGACTTAGATTTAGGAGCTCTATGTCAGGAACCAGGGTCAAAGACGAAGAACAAAAGAAGCTTTTAGCATTTTTATTGCTTAGGAAATTACAAAGGTTTTTGAAGTTCTGGCCAGGAGCTGGGGTTAAAGACCAAAATATATATCTCTTATTATTTCTTATTTCTTATTATTGTGATATAATAAGATATCACAGATAGTAAGATAATAGACCCCTCCAGTATAAACAAACCCTTGTTGATGAACTTTCAGGTAGTTTCCAGTTTTCTCCACTTTAAACAGTACCCTTAAGGAACATCCATGTATGTACATCTTGGCAGCCATCAGTTATGTTCAGTTATCAGAATAAATTTCTAAAGTGGAACTGTGGGTCACAAGGTCTGTACATCTTGCAATTTGGTGTGTGCCCTGTTGTCCTCAATGAAGGGGATTCCATGAGGCTGGATGGCCCCTGGCCATTAATGCCACAGCGCCCTCAGCTGTATTGTGGCCAGTTGTCATCGCAGGCACTAAGGAAGCACTGTGTAGCCTTTGAAATCCACAAAATGAGTCACAAGAGTCTTTCAGCTTTTGGTAACTTAAAGGCTGGCTTTATTCTAGTGTTAAGAAAGTTCTTTGAGGCTGGAGGCCTAACTTCGTGGCTCTGAGAAAGCCCAGCTGAATGCACTTCCAAGTCCATTCTCACCACTCAGTCCTTACTCCATCCCTTCAAGCAGGAAGATATATCCTGGCAAGGAGCATAGCATAAGCAACAAAGTGTTATCACTTATAATTTACTGCTGCTTCTTTCTATAACCAGATCACCTAAAATTGGTTATCCCTATACCCCTCCTTGTATCTGATCGGCAGGGAACTTTGGAAGTACATGGGCAGACACGTAGACACCAGACAGGGGTCAGGTCTTTACACATGTGTCATAAGTAAGTGCCTCTTCATGTTCCATCTCCAGCCTAACAGCCTGGGTGTCGCATTCTGCAAGGCACATTGACAATTCAGAGCATATACAGAGAAGAATGGCTCTTTAACTGTGGTCTGAGAGGAATGACATTTATTTATTTGTTTGTTTGTTTGTTTATGCCTGCAGCACCTGGTCTTCCTGGGTGGTCTCCCATCAAAGTACTAACCAGGCCCAACCCTGCTTAGCTTCCGAGATCAGACATTGGGTTTGTTCAGGGTGGTATGGCCATAGACCATGAACTGTGGCTCCACTGGGGCACGAACCCAGGACCTTCTGCATGTTAAGCAGACATGCTAACTGCTACACTATGGAACCACGTCCAAGAAAACATTTTAAATAGAAGGATAAATCTTAATTTTCATTTTAAATGGTAGTTTTTGGAGAAAGAGGGAATAGAATGGAGAGGACTTCAGAACTATCTAAAATTTTATATAATTACAAACAAATAAAATTGAACATTTTTCCTATGTTATTTTTTTGTGCTATGTAACATATTATCACACAATTAGTGGCTTAAAGCAACCCGTGTTTATTATTACCTCACAGTTTCTTTGGGTCAGATGTCTGGGCATAACTTAGCTGGGTCCTTTGCTCAGGGTGTCACAAAGCTGAAATCAGTGTCATCTGGGCTGCCTTCTTATTTAGAGGCTCTATCGGGGAGGAATCTGCTTCCATATTACCTCAGGTTGTTGGCAGAATTTTTTTCCCTGCAGTTGTAGGGTTCAAGCCAACTTGCTTCTTCAAAGCTGGCAATACAGTTTCTGACATATGACACGTATGTGTGCATAAACCTCCTTTTAAGAGTTTTCACCTGACTCAGTCAAGTCTAGGAAGGGTAATCTCCCTACCATATAATCCAGCAATTCGACTTCTGGGTATATATCCCAAAGAATTGAAAGCAGACTATAGAAGAGATATTTGTACACCCATAATCAGAGCAGCATTATTCACGACAACCAAAGGGTAGAAGCAACCCAAGTGTTCATTGAAAGATGAATGGAAAAACAAAATGTGGTGTATATACAATGGAATATTGTTCAGCCTTAAAAAACAAGGACATCTCTTAAATGCTACAACATGGATGAACTTTGAGGACAGTATGCTAAGTTAAAAGCCAGTCACAAAAATATAAATATTGTATGATTCCACTTATATGTGGTACCTAGAGTAGTCAAACTCATAGAGATAGAAAGTAGAATGATGGTTGCCAGGGGCTGGGAGAGGAATGGGGAGTTGTTGTTTAATGGGTACAGAGTTTCAGTTTTGTAAGAGGAGAGTTCTGGAAATTGGTTACACAACAATGTGAATGTTCTTCACATTACTGAACTGTACACTGAAAGATGGTTAAGTTGGTAAATTTCATGTGCATTTTACTAAAACTAAAAATAAAAAATAAAAATTTAAATATCAACTGATTTGGGATTTTAAGTATACCTGTAGAATCCCTTCACTTTTGTTGTATTCTTTTTGAAAGAAGCAAGTTACAGTTCTTGCCCACACTCAAAGGGAAAGGATTATACGACGTATGAACACCAAGGGGGTGGGGACCATGGGTCTGCCTTAAAGTCTGATTTTTTCCTAAAAATCAAAAGCAAAGTGAAACAAGTGAAATCCATAGCACATATCCAATTGATGTCATAACAATACACACAGATTTTAAAACAGTAATTTGATTGTATGGCCCTTATAAGTGTACCACAAAGACAAAAAAAAAAAAACACTTCAGTAATCATAGAGTTAATGATAATATTAGTATGATTCTTCCGAAACCAGTATATGTATGTAGTAGGATAAAGCAAATACCAAAGGTTAGAAACCAAAATTTTCAGCATAAGAGAAATAGAAATACAAATATAAAATCTAATAAAAATATATTCTTAAATTTTAACCAGAAATATCAGAATGAACTTGAGATACGTTTTCTGTTTAAAAGTATATATATTTTTTATTTATGTTCATTGTACAAATCTGGAAACAATAACCAATCCATAGCAGTAGGTACTTCTAGATTCAGACTGTGGTCACTATATACCATTTTCCGTAAAAAGAAATGAGAGCCATTTGGAAAAATGACTGATTCTAGGTCTGGGGCAGAAAAATACACATGATGAGCCTACATCCTTTTATACCAGAAAAAAAGGAAACTACCAAAGATTTTGAGGGCCATGTCAACAGACTCAACAGTGTATTACAGAGACTTCCATCAGCCAAAGGTGGAACAATATAAGTATTAATAACAGCTATAATGAAAAATTAAATATAATAATAACTGTAATGAATTGAAATACAGCAAATATATTAAAATCTATGTCTATGTAATAACATTTTAAAAGGCAGACAAAAAAACCTCTGATCATCTTTAGATAATATGAGAATTTAAAAAACTGGCAAATAAAGGAAAAGAACCACACATTTAATCTGCCTTTCCTATATAAATTACCTCAGGGTAACTTTAGAGAAGATTTCCAGCTAAAAAATTATAAAAAAAGAATTAAATCATTACTGTTTTGAGAACCTCCTAATGAAATATTGGGTCTAGGCAATTGTCATTTCAATGGTTACTGACATCATAACTTCTAGTTCTAATATTTGGTATTCATAGGAAACACCTAGGAACAGAGAAACATGCTAAATAATGTGGATGCAATCAGCAAAATCCAGTCTAGGACAAACAACCTGTTTCCTTCAACAAATAAATTGCAAAAAAAAAAGGGGGGAAGGGACCTTTAGATTAAAAAAGACTTTAAAATAAATTAGCCAAAGGCACAGTGTGATACTTGTTTGGATAATAATTTGAACAAACCAAATGTAAAAGACATTTATGGGAAGTCAATATTTGATAATATTAAGAAATTAATGTCAATTTTTTTAAAGATATAATCATGCTTATGGTTTTAAAAAGTCTTATTAGAATTCCATACTTAAATATTTATGGATGAAATGATATAATGTTAGATATTTGCTTTGAGATAATCCAGTGAGGACAGAGTGGGAAGTTGGAGTGGCTGTGGTTCTAGGTGACTCAGGACTGTCCGTGAGTTGATAATTATTGAAGGCAAGCAATGGGTATATGGGAGCTTATTGTATTATTTCCTCTACTTTGGTTTAAAATTCACCTTAATAACAAGTTATTTTTTTTATTTCTTTGTTTCTGAAGCTTAAGCTTCAGGCCAGGAACCAAAAAATATTTTTTCTTTAATGTGCTTTGGAGAATTTTGAAATACAATGCTGTTATGGTGGCCTGGCCAAGCCCTAGTGGATTAAGTGAGAAAGAATTCCTTGGAAACCAGGTTCTCCAGTGCTCAGGTCACCTCCATACCATGTGCTTTCCTGTCTCTTGTCTTTCAGTATGGTTGGTGGCTGGGAAGAAGGATTGAGGTTTGTTGGTTTGGTTTGATTGAGTCATCCAGTTTGCTCTGCCACCAGACTGAATCTAGTGACTCACTCGGCAGTGGCTTCTTCCTGAGAGTGTTGGGGTGAAACCCTGAGCTCCACACCAGGCCTGCCATTGAGTGGTCCTGGTTCCAATCTTGGTTACCTTTGAACTCGTGGTCTGGGTGAAGGTGGACACATTTTCTGTCATGAAGACAGCACTTGAGATAAGTATTTCTTTTTTGGCCTTTTTAAACTCCTTACCTAGCTCCAGAAGGTTTCCCTCTTCATATTAATTGGAAACCAATGTTTTATGGACATAGGGCCACGGCAGAACCAGATTCTTCTCTTGAAAAGTGCCAGAGCCACGTTCTAGCCTCATCATCCACTATCCTGAAGGAATAACAAAGATGCTTATTTTGTCTGCACCTCCCTAGCCAAAAACATAACCCTCTCCAGACTGTGTTCCTTTAGATTTCCAGACTCTTGTGGGGCAAGATGCTCGTACTCTTTGGAATTTAGACAAAATGAGGGCTATGCTAAAGTTCTTTGACTTAGCAATCTTCATAGATACAAGTGCAGCTTTGCTCCAGAGCAAAAGCACGTCAGCTCTGTCCCCGCCCCAACAAAAGGGAATAACAGGTATATGCAGTATCTTCACCTGGGTCTGTCCCGTTGTAGGTCCATAGATGTGTTTACCATTTTGATATTAGACTTTAGATGTTTTAAGGGCAGTGGTTAATTCTGAGTTACAAAGCAGTAAAAATGCTAAAAGTGCTAATAAGAAACAGTGTGCATTTTACAGAAATAGGACTAAGAACAAAAATTGCAAGGGAGAGAAAGGGACTTGTTTTTATGTAACTGACCATAACCACCAAGAGAAGAAAAAAAAGGGGAAAAATTTGAAGTTTGCAACAGGAGGACCAGCATCATTGTCTGGTTAATTTAGGAGAAGGAGGAGGCATTTATTCAAGAACTCAAAAGCTAAGCTGGTGGAAGTGCCACTGGTGACATATTAGATGCAAGCTGAGGATGGCCCTCTAGGTACCTAGGGATCTGTACCACTACCCTCTAAGTGTGATGGCCACCACAGCTGCTAAAGGAGTTCCTGCTGCAGGTCAGGAGTGTCAAAGAGAGGCCCTTCTTTCTACATACACAAATAATACAAAAATACATTTTTGAGATTTAAAAATTCAGACTCCATAGGAAAAGTTCTCCGTGACCCAGTATCGGGCCCCTCCCTGAAGGGAACCACTATATCCTTCGGTGTGGGCCCTGGCAACCATCCAGGCTTTTTTCTATGCATTGACCTTCTTCTAGGTACCTGTAGAAATGGGTTGGGTTTTTCTTTTTCCCTTCCGTAAGTGAAACTGTACTGCCCTTCACAATTGGATTTTTCAATTAGCAGGATGTCTTGGAGATCTTTCCATGTCAATATATAAAGATTTACCTAATTTCTACTGCCACCTGTCATTTTGTAGCATGGACAGGCTGTAATTTAACCATACTCCTAGCGATGCACATTTAGACTGTTCCCATTTTCTGCTGTTGCCAACAGTGCACAGATGTCATGAGCATCCTTGTTCATTCCTCCTTGTGAGCGTGTTTTGCTATAGACACTAAGAAGTAGAATGATTAGGTCAAAGGGGATGTACTTTTATGTTAATAGATTCTACCAAGTGGCCTGCCAAAGTGACTGTTCTAGGTTACATGTGTCTGGCACTACATGGATTTTCACTGTAGGTTTAACTCTCCTCTTCAGGAAGAAGATGAAAGCATATGCTTGATTTTAAAGCATCAAAGGATCTCTAGACATTTGGGGATGGGGGTAGGGGATGAAATGTATAAAGGAACTGCAAATTTAAAACCTCTTTAGTCACTTTAGCTTTAAAAACAAAGGGGTTTGGGATCTGACCTGCATGTATGTGGAGGCCCTCTGTGCCAACTGAGAGGGAGAGCAGCAAGGGCAAGGTCTGCCCAGTTTTAAGCCTCTGGACCGAAGACTTCCTTCCCATACTGACAGGTGTCTAAACAGATGGAGCAGCTTTAAAAGAAAAGTGAAAACACCTGCTAGCTTAGGGCACAAGGCTCTTGAAATGGTAAGCAAGGACCTGTCTTCCTTACAGGAGGGCAGGCCACATAGTGGATGAATGAATAGGATTTGACTGGTGACAGCTATGAGCTGTGGTGGGTAAACCCCTGCTGAGCTCTTTGCAGTTAAGGAGTTGAGGTACCCACCCTCACCTCAGAGAGAATGAGGTTGTCCTGCCATGGCCCTGTCTATGTGGACACAAGGTGGTTGGAGGTCTAGGGGAACCACATCAATGATGGGTAGTGAGCCAGTCCTAAAAGGCCTGCAGCCCTCAGAGACTCAATTTTGGGTGAGGGTCCCCAGGGGCTCTAGCGGCCTGCCAGCCTCCTACCTCCCCTGCTCTAACCATATTCCAGTTTGTTGAGTTTCTCTATTTATATAAAAAGGTTTAGAGTTCACTATTTGCCTTTATGATTATGGCTTTGAGAGAGAGGAAGGAAGCTGGAGAGCCAGAGGTTTTGAAAAAAATACATAGGGAAACAATTTTGAGTCTCCTGACTAGCTTTCTTAATCCTTGGCGATTCCTTTGATTCTAGGCAAAAGCTAGAAGGAATATCCTTTACGTTTCCTTTCAGTTTTGTAAGAAAAAACGTCTCTTCTCACTCTTCTTTATTTAATCAAGTGATGCAGCACATCCATTTCCCTCACAGTGTCTTGCATCCATATTTAGCTAAATTAATATCAGACAGAACAAGTCGAGGGAAGCTCTTTAACCAAACATTCAAATTAACTTTTCAAGTCCTGAAACTACATCCAGAATTTTAGAAAGGTGTGCATGTGGGGAGCAGTTAATTCTTGCTTCTACCACTTGACCAGGTTGGAAAAACTTAACAGCTGGCCCCATCCACACCATCCATCCAGCTATGAAGAACTTTGTGTGCTAGCCACAGAAGCTCATTAACAAACATGCAGAGAATCCATTTCTCTCCCTTCCTCACACATGGTTTGTTGTTATTTTTTCTTTCTTAAAGAAAGGCTTCTGTCTTGGTCTTTCTTAGCAGTTTGATTTCAAACCCTGCAGTGGGACTGTTGTGCAGTCCTGTTCCTGGGATCGCCTTCTCTACAAGCATCTTGTCTGCTGTGCACGGGTATGGAGAAGAGCAGGGGGGCCAAATTCTGTTGTTTTGGAACCAGTTGAATCCTCTAAATTCCAGAGTACCCCACTCTTATCCTCTCCTTGCAGCACTTAGATGTTAAAGGGGAATTATCCAAGACATTTATTTCTGCTCTTATGTGGTGTGCATACATCATTGCTCTCAACTGCTATTAGATCTCCTAGGATGGGTCTTCCCTCAGAACTGCTTCAAGGCTCTGAGCTCAGCTCTTAGCTTCGGTTTGGGGATGGGGAGTAGGGGCGGGTAGGCAAGGGAGTGCTCAGTTACAACTTTGTTTGGATCCCTGGATGAAGGAGAGTTGCTATTACCAGGAAAAGGTGAGTGCTGATCTTCCCCAATGGGAAGAAGGCCTGTGGCCTTCCTTTGTGGGTTCTGTCACGTGGAGGCACAGGAGGCCCGGAGGAGGCTCTGGGTTTTATAGTGCATGGACAGTGGGGGTGGTACTCTCTGCACAGCGCCCGAGGTTACACCCTCCCCATAATGAGCATAACATCTCATGGTTGTGTTTAGGGCTCCAAAAAGATAATCTGTGGCAGCGACATCAGGCCGTCCTATATCCTGTGAACTCCTAAAATTTTGTAGGCTCTTCATTTCTGGAAATATACTAAGAAGCAAATAGCCTGGGCATACACATCCTCCCTTCCCCCCAGCTTAGCTCAGAGCAAGGAGAAAGTTCCTGGGCTTTATAAATTAGGATATTATGCGAGGGATCCAGTGGGCAGACTAAGTGGCCCCAATGAAGAGCATCTGGGTTGGGTAGAGGCCAACATGACTGACTGAACTTTACCTCTTCCACTGTTTCAGCCAGATCTGGTTCATTTAACAAAACCTCCAGGTCGTCTCCTCCTCTCATTGGGGGTTCGTGAGACTGCCTAAGCCTGTGCAGATGTATGTTCCTGCTCCCATAAACATATTGCAGTTTGTGGGCCTTCAATTGATTTGAAGGGACTCTTCCAGTCTCAGGGAAGAGCAGCTCACAGTGGCTGTGATTGGAAGGGACTCTTCCAATCTCAGCTCCACTGAGCAGCTCACAGTGGCTGCAGCAGGAACTTGGGCCTTCTCAGGAAGGAGGGTGGGGATAGGCAGTTGTGTTGGTTTCATCCTGGAACCTCCAGAGACAGGGGGACAGGCTACCTGACCCTTCCCTATCAGTGTTGCTAGTCACGTATTGGGCACATCTGGCATTTTAAAGAACTACTAAGCCCTCCTAGGAACCAGCTCTGTCTTCATATAGGATACTTAAGCCCTGGTTGTCAAAGTGATTTGTGAGTACCAAGAAGGCAAGAAGGATGGAGACCATTTATTGAGAGACTGTGATGGCTACCCCATTGTTCAGAAGTTTGACCTCAAAGTTGACAGACTCCAGTCTGTCAGCCTGCTTTCGGCCACCTCCCACTTTTCTGGTCTCTAACACACCTCTTGCAGACCAGCCACTCACTTGATACCTGGCACAGTTCAGCTGGGGTTCCTGCCCTTGCCCTCCACCCACAGAAGGCATATACCTATCTCAGAACACTCAAAAGGGCTTTTGGCTTCCAGGCTCCAGCTTTAGCCATGAGAAACCCACTTTTCTGGGCTCCAAAAGATGACATTAATCCATTCTTCTCAGACCGAGCATATTAATTCTGATCACTGGGATGATTGAGTCGGTGGGAGGGGGCGACATTGCTTTCTGAGCTATTGTGTAAAAAACATCACTGGGACTGCACTTTCACACAGAATGGAGACGGTCATTCTCCGGAGTTGGGACAAATTAGAACTCTTGAAGAATATCTTTGTCTCTGGGTGTTTCAAAGGCAGTAATAATTACTTTACAAACAATAGCTGTTTTCTTCTGCAACCCATTTCCCTAGATTTTACTAACATATTTGGCACAGTCAAACTTCAAACCACCATGACTAAAGCTGGATGTTTGGGAGGTGGGGGTAGGGGTAGGGTCAGTTTGAGGGGCCAGTTAGAAATCTGCACACCCAAACAGCTCCCCCCACCCCCAACTTTTAAGAGTTCTTGCCAGGGAGTTGTTTGTTAATGGGGAAAGAGACAGAGTAATGAAACCTTCTCAACTAAGCTAGGGCAGAGCTGTACCTAACGGTTTCTGGACTTGTTGCCACCCTCAGTAGTGTTTCACCTCTGGTGAATTTGCCAAATAGGCAGCAACCGAGGGAGGTTTCTCATGATCCTTAGAGGCAGAGCTCAGGGAGGGAGGGAAGGAAATGGAAAGTGAGTGCCCAGGCCTCACCTGAAATGGCCTGCCTTCAGACCCCAGGCAAGCCCCTCTGCTCCGTGGTTTGGGTAGGAACCCCAGGGAGTTGCATCCTGATTTCTTGGTAAGGATACTTCAGGAAGCCGAAGAGGAGAAGGGGGAGGAAGAAGCTTCTCTAACCACTGGACTAGCAGCTGGGCCTCCAGTGGAGGCACTATTAGCATTTGAAAACTCTGAAGGGGCTGAGAGCTTCCTGGGGTGGGCGCTGGGGCCTGAGCGGAGACTCGCAGTGGCTCCACACAGAATAGGGCTGAGCATCCAGGGTATAAAGACCAGATTGGACTCAAGAATGAGCCCTTTGTGGCTTTGTCCCAGGCTTGAAAACTGTGACCAAGGCTCTTTCGTTGTTAAGAAAGACTGTTT